>NC_031776.1:19207981-19237517 GCF_001522545.3 Parus major | reverse complement strand
CACACAGAGTCTGCAGGACTGCTCAGCTGCAGCTGCCAGGAGAGCAACAGCAAGGCGAAGCACCGGGAGACACACGCTGCTCCTGCACACCTCTCTCTGGGTATTGCTTACTGTGGTGAGTAGAAGGAAAGCATTGGTATAAGATAAAGTCTGGGATTAATTTCCTAAGGGAATTGCTATTCCCTCCAATAACTCTTACTGCATGCAGCTTAGTTTCTGGAAAGCAAGCGTTTTTTACCTGTTGTACCTGGTGTTACAGGGGTTAAACTGCTTCTATTACAGAGGCTTGATTTTTCAAGAAAATGATGGGTAAGGTACATTCTCTGTTGTGAAGATATTTACAGTCAATTCAATTCTGGTGTTTCTTTGCTTTTTTTTTTTTTTTTCCTTGAGAGAAGCCTTGGTGTATTTCATAGTTTATTATTGTTTGGGTCATAGCAGCACTTCTGTGCAGGGCACAACAGGAGAAACAAGTATTCATGTTTAGCCAGCCATTAAATAACTACACAACCTTTTTTATAAGAAGCGCTTCATATAAATTAAAACTACTGCATATAACTTACTTTCCATAATTTATTTCATTTTAATGCTTCAGTAGTAACTAAAGAGCCGTAAATACATATAATGCATATACAAATTATTATTGAATTAATATTTTTATTTATAAAGTTTCTCTTTACAAAAGGCAAAGGTTTCACTAAGATATTTTGTGGTTATATTTGAGACTGCTTGATTAGACATGATCAAGAGTAAATTCAACTGGACACAAAATCCTGTGGCAACATTAAAAGGTCAAGAAAAGTTTTAAGACTCAATGTGGAACACTGACTGGGCTTTACAGAAGCAAGATTAGGTGCAGACTCTATTATTATCAGTTATGTCTTTATCAGAATAAACATGACTTGAGCTCTCATCTCAAAAATGAAAATCAAGGTGAAAGAGATAAAAATAATCCAAATTTTTGTCTTCCAAATCTATTTATATTATATTTCTCCTTTTGAGATAAAGTTACAATGACTCTTCTATCAAATTTGATCAGGTAAAAAAAATGCTTGGTTTTCACCGATTTTTGAAATATATATTATCATTGTCTCTTGTTGAATGCTTTCCTTTTTCCATTCTTGAGAATTAAAAAAGAAAAAAAAAGGAAAAAGAGAAAAAGATAAAAAAATCAAAAGCATTTGATATAAAAGGCAGATCACTAATAAGACCTATAGCTAGCATACCCTGAGTTAAGTAGAATGTGGAAACAAAAAGAAAAAAGCAAGAAAAATATAATTTGAGAATGACTTTTAAAAACCAATTATTTCTGTATTTGAAATCAGGAAATCTTCAGAATCAATCAATCTTCAGAGAACAATATTAAAAATATCTTAGTGCATTTATTTTTTCACATATTGGTTTAGACTTCTAATGAGGAGTCCCTTTTAAAACTTCAAATAATTTGTATGTACCAACCTCTACTTTTGGTGTGTTTCAAGTGTTAAATAAGAGTGCTTGCTTTAGAAAAAAAAAAATGTTTACATACCTGGCCTGGGTTAACCAAGTGTTGAAAATATCATGACCTGAAATGGGCTTTGGAAACATTCAGGGACAGTTTAATTGAGGTGCAAAACCAGCAATTCTGCTACTCACAGCACACCAAACAGCAAAGCAGACAAAGTACTCACCCAAAGCAAGCTCAGGTGCTTCCACAGCCAGGCATGGGACAGGACAGTCCAGCTAGAGATAACCAAATGGTGACTGCATCAGGTAGAAAAATAAAGTAAGTTGGCTGGTAAAGTACACATTACCCAACCCAGTACACAGAAATTGAGTAGGAAAGGCTACCTAAAGGGACAGAATGTAAATTTGGCTGGCAGCATTGCAAAGGCAATATACAGTTTGCCTGATGTTACAGTTCATGCAAACTTGTCTAGCTGATTCCATCTTTGGGCTAAATGATGAATTGGATATTCCTTCAAATTTTCCAGTCTTACTTTCTAATATTTCCTATAACTGTATATCCAACCAGAGAACAACCTCATCAGTCTGTCCTCATGAGGATAAGTAAATCCAGTGTAATAGTTTGAAAACATCAGGTTTTGTTGTTCAACATACACCTGAAAGCCATAGCTTTTGTCTGGAGTATAAATACTGTTTACTTCCCTCAGACAGCAGCCAAAGTGCTCTTCCATTGAGCCTCAGCACTTTTCAGTTTACAGTTACTTCTTTAAGCATTTTTCCTTGGGTCTGATCTGCTAACAAGTAAAGACTATCTAAACACAAATTGATACAGAAATTGCTGACAAGTAGAACTTTCAGCAAAAGACTCTTTTTGAACCAGCTACACTGGTAATGTGCTTTTTAATGGCTAATGCTTGACAGTGGTAAGAAAATAAGTCAAGTTTATATAATACTCAACCAGCAAATTACTTATTCCGATGCCTCAGCAGATAGAGGGTCAAAGTAAATAAAGTAAATGCAGTTTGAAAAAAATCCTTTTAAAACTTGCACTCTTTTGAAAATGACTGCAGAAAAATCTGCTGATTAGAAAAGAAGAATGGACTAGACAACCCCTCATGAGGATAGAGATGGAAGTATGCATTTTTGTGGACTTAATGTGAGGAGTAAAAAACAATCTAAACTCTTTTGCTATACATGTTATCAAGATAATGCTAGTCATTATTACCGAAGACTGTAAGCCTATGAAACAAATTTTGGAATTTTTCTTTTATGGAAAATATGGCAATAGAGGTTTGCTGTGCTTGTGACTAAATTGCCCTTACTGGCTGAGTTTATTTCCACAAGATCCTTTCTATTCCATGCTGAAACGAAGGAAGCAGTATCTCATAGACCTTACTCCTGCCAAAAACCTTGAGTAAACAGGACAAGTTTTTTTAGACACCTTGCTCTTAAGAGGCCTTGCACATAAATAAATCATTGTTTGAGGTTTGCTCATACTAATATAGATTCCATTTGGGATCTGCTGAAACACTAAAATGCTCTGGTATCAATGACTGGAAAGACAACTACAATATCTGGTGGTGCAGGTTTTTGGCGTTTTTTCCGTCCTTCTCTGACCTTTCCTGCTTTTCTCAAGATAATTTATCCCTTGTGTTCCTGAACAACCTGCACAAGTGAGTCATGCTGAAACGTGTAAACAATGGCTCAAAGTCTCCAAAAAATAAACTCCTGTATTTAGACCAAATAACACATAGTCTTATAAATGGAGGAGGAGGGGGGTTCCTTATAGGAGTCCTTTACCCAAGTCTCTCTGAAGACTTTGGCTATTTTTCTGCATGGGCTACTTCTGTAAGCAAAAACCTGTAAATGCATATCACATACCTCCTTTTCGAAACAGGTAGCAAAAGCCTTTGATTTCTTTCTTCAAATATTATCCAGCACCTCAAGACCTCAATTTACTCTGCATATAATTTTTTATTTTTTGGCCCAGTCATATCACAATGAAGACCATTGGAGGAATAGTCAGAGGAATGTTTTTCTCCTTTAGTTGACTAAGCTTCCTGGTATCTGACTAATGCCAATATTCAAATAGGCAGAAGAACATCTCCAAATACCCTTTCGTCCTTACATGATAACTGACCAAACTTGCAACTGAATTAAACAGCATTTTTAAAAGAAATCATATTTCCAAACATCTTAAATTGTACAATTTAGATGTTAAGATGTGCCAATGTTTTCAAGCCTCCTTTCCTTAGTATTTGACAATACTTTGCATCCTATTTATTTACAAGAAGGTCCCTGATTTTCCTCCAAATTATAAGTATTCTAGTCATGAAAGGTGAACACTGAATTCTTGAATTCAGTGGACACTCCTTAGGTAGGTATCACTAATTTTGTTATTTTTTACTCACATGCAGTTTCTGATATTTAACAATACACATTATCCTAGAAAATAACTGAAGAATTATAATCCAATTAAGCATAAAAACCTTATACAATTAAACTATGGACACTAAATAGGTCAAGGTCACAGTAATCTGAATATTCATGGGCTGTTCTTTCATTTCTCTTTGACATCTCTTTCTCTACAATAAAACTAGCTCTGATAGTCTTTTAAATCCCTTTACAAGATTCTTCGTAAGATGTATAGGGTTGCCTATTATACCTCTGAGAGTGCCTATAAACTGATTTCCCAAGTGACTATTTTTGTACTTATCTCATAAAAAAACCATCTGCTGTTTTGCATATTAATACTAAAAGAGAATGGCAAAAATAGGAGGAAGGAAAAAAGTTGAAAAACGAAAAAGCAGTTAATTAACCATTCAATAAATATGCCTATTTATTTTGAGTAAATGAATGATCTTTATCAACTGAAAATAATTAGTACTGGCAGGCTTTTCTGTTGGATTTTCTTCTGTCACTGATTCCCGGATGTTGAATTTAGATTTTAATTCTTTTTAGCATCTCCCTAAACTAGCTTTTATGAGCTTAAGAGCAAGAAAGGAACCACGCTTAGTTTTGGAGATAAAGTTAAGTTGTCAGTCATCCATCAGAATATTTCTAGAAATTGTAGTGGTAGTACCTTGAACTTCAAGCCATGAGTTATTGATGCCTAAGAACAGTATCAGGCAAAAAAGATTTATGGTTCAGCATAATAAATGTACCATTAGCACTAAAAGCAATAAGGTGCCTTTCTTTTTTTTTTTCCCCCAAACCCCTCCTAAATAGCCCCCAGGACACGCCATTTGTGATATCGATTTAACACAGAGGCAGAACTGGCTAACACAAAATCCTGGAGGACCTACTACAGCGAACATGTTCACAAGACTGGTTATCCCCTTTAGCAGCACATGAAGATGCAATCAGTGCTCACTTTTAGCTAAAAGGCATAAATTCATCACTTCAATTTCATTTTCATTCATTACAATTTCATTCTGGATCCAAGTACCTTTAATTGACATGGGCCCAGACCAGTCAAACAAACTATACTACTTTCATTAAGTTTATGTCTTTTCAACTCTGAAATGTCTGTATTTTTGGAAAGAAAAGAAAAATAATTCAGATGCAGTTCTTTATAGAAATATAGATAAGTCTTGTATTTTGCTTTACCACAAATTTAAAAAATACACTGAATAACTGCAGAGTAACTAAAGGGGGGGTGACCTGTTAAATGCTTTCAACAGATCTCTTTGGTTCCCACCAAAGGAATTGATCCAACTCCTGTATTCTTGTTCCTCTTATTTGCATCATTTGGATGCTTCCAGGAAATAATACAGATTCCCTTTTGGTTTCTTGCTTTTCTTCCCAAGATGTTCCTAGTCACTTGGGCATTGTTTACAATATAAGAGCTCACAATTACCTAAATAAGTGGCCTGTGTTTCGGGTAACTTTTCAAGTCTCTGTTGTCTGTAGGTGTTTTCCACAGAGGATTCATTGAGCAGTAATCAGAGCTCTTCAGGTCATGTATTCCACATCCAGATTTTGAACTTGCTCACTACAAGCTCTCATACTCAAAAGACTCTTCAGCCTTCAAACTATGTAGAGTTAAATATGGATGGTACTCAGGCATTTAGGTCAGGGCATGCTTCTGTCTTCATTTCTCCTTCACCAACTCAAAGATATAGCTTAGTAAGAATGAGACAAGTCTTTTAGGATAATACCTTTGTACTAAACACATCAACCTTCATTCAGTGCTGAATAACACGGTGGTCCAAAGCACCAGATGTCCCAAATCTTTGTGCGCTGAGGGTAGTCCCTTGTAGAGCAGGAGGATTCAGGGGCTGTCAGTGACATTCTGCAAATCCCAGGTTCTAAGGTTCCAGCCTTTTGCTGCCTGATAACCAGTGTTTTATTATTTACATAGCAAGATACATCCTTGCCTTAGGTTAGAATACACATTTCACTTAAATGATCCTTTGGCTAATGCTGAGCTCAGCAGCACTGCACAAAAGCATTAAAAAACATATAAATACTATCTCATCTAAAGAGAATTTAGTAACTTCTAGAATGCCTTGTTCTAAAACATTTATTTGTCAGAATAAGTATTATTTTAGCTTCTATTAATTGACCTTTAAGTAAACTCTGAAATAAAACAAATTAACACAATAATTGCATAATCAAGAACAGCACTTTGAAGTTTGCAGGGAAAAGAGCTATGAAAGTCTCTTATGTTTGCTTATCCTGTTCATTTTTTTAATGAAGCTGTCTCTTTTTCCTTCTCTTGTGTGAGAAAGTAAACTGAATGTCCTTGTAAGCCACTATGGCTTGATTTCAGACAGAGTAAATCAAACAAACAAAACAAGCTATAAACAGACGAAAGCAAGGCCTAAAATGCCTTCTCATCAGATGATATTAGATCTTTATGCTAATCTCTTTCAAATGGATTCCACAATGTAAAGCAATGATATCTCAGAGAAATCTACTGAAGTTCCTCCTTTCTCAATCATTCCTAGTGGGAAATTCTTCAAGATTCAGCTGCATATACTTAAATCTAAGTCTTTAGAGGCCAATAAGGGAAAATACTTTTCTGTTCCTATTTTAACAGGTCACCTCAGGTGAATTGAGAAAGTTCTATTGTTTAAGGTACTTTAATGAAGCAAAAGTCATATTTAAAATCATATTTACTTATAGTTTTTAACTTTTTTTGGAAGCTGTGGCAATGTGACCTTGAGAAAGGCATGTTTCTACTCTTCCTTTTTCAATTGCTTACAGTGCAGTATTGGGATGCCTATCACAGTCCTGACAGAGACCATCTTCCTCCCAGAAACAGTATCTCTATTTATGTCAGCTTTGAATCATTGCCTTGCAAAATGCAGATTTTGGTCTCCTTGCATCTAAAGGTGGACTGGCAAAGGAAATCAAACAATGCAAATGTCTCTATTCTATTGCCTAAGAACAACTGGCTGAACTGACCTTCTGAAAGCTCCAGGTCTAAACAGAGTCCTCTGGGAAGGAGATTGAGCTCTCTCACACAACACATGTCAGAATTTCTCTGAAACTCTAGAAGAATCATAGAATAATTCAGGCTGGGAAAGACCTCTAACATTGCATCCAACCATTAACCCAGCACCACTGTGTTCACCAGCAAACCATGTCCCCAAGTGCCATTAGAATAGAAACTGGAACAGAAACATTTATAGGACTTTCTGCCCATAACAACAGATCTCACACCTTCCTCCAGGATTTCTGTCTTGATTCACCAGCTTTCTGAAAACATTGAGTTTTCCACTGAACTTTCATTACCTCCTCCTTAAACACTAAGAGAAGAGGATGAGTAATTTTTTATTTTTCCCTTTTTAACATAGCACTTATGTGAGGATGCCTGAGCTTCAGCAGGGTTACCCTGATTTTGGTTATGAGGCTATATTGATATTTTATTTCTACAAACTGTGCCGCCTATCTTTGTTACTTCGAGTCAGCTGGAATAGCCATGTCAGTCTAGAATTGGAGCAGTATGATAAAAGCTGACATTACCAAGTGCTTTTCTTAAGCATTTTTAATGCCAGTATAGAAGGGAATGCTAATCCATGATAAGTTTACTTAATTGCAGCCACATTCAGATAAAGCAGTGATTTTAAGAAAAAAAAAAATTGGAAAATATGAGCAACATTACTTCACAGAACTTCAGGCCTCATAAGCTAATATGTTTAGTCTCAGCTTCATTCCACTGGATTTAGCTAAGTTGCTCCTCTAATGAAACCATAATTTATTTATTTTGACTGGAATCAGAAGGAAATTAAATAATTGGGTGACAAAGGTCATAGAATGAAGAAAAAAGTCACAGCAAGTGCTCTATGGCAAGTGATTTCTAGATGAAATATATCAAGATGTCCTGTGCTGCAGAAGAAAGGTTTTCAAGGGCTTTCCCCTTCCTTTCTTGCTGACTTGAACTTTAGCCCTAAACTCAACAACCACTTTAAAGCTGAGCTCATGAGAAAGATAGAGCTGGCTCATTCCCATTAGTTCTTCACACTACAGGTATATTCTGAGAACTATCTAATTCCCAGTGGCAATTTAAACTTCCTCAAGGCAATTCAGAGAAAAAAAATAAACAGAATATAGACTAATTTATGAATCTTGGAGAACCTTGTTTCATGACCTCTAAAGGACATAATTTGATGGCAATAATAATCTTAAAGCAGAACTCTTCCTATTAGCCATAGGAAAAACTTCTTGTAAAAATGAAAAGAGGAATTGCTAAATTAACAAACTGTATGATGGAAGTGAAAAATTTAAATTTGATTTGCTCTGAATCTGAACTAAAGGCCCGGCCAATTCTATGTCCACTGCCTTTCGTATCAGCTGTTCTCACACTTATAGTTTATTTAAAATAAACTGCATTTTACAAGGTGAACTCATCTAGTATAAACTGCTGTTTTGTAGAAAATATTATTCCATTGTTAGACAAGCTGGGGAGTTCCCATTGTAATATTTTCTCCACCCAACACTAATAAGTGCTTCTTCATTTTCTTTTCATCAAGTTCATAAGCTGAATTATTTAAGCTTGGTTTAAATCTCATTGCCAGTCCCTCAAAACACTTTTTTTGTATCTTCCACAATCTGTTAATAGACCTTTAAAATCCTTCTTGAACAAAAGGCAGAATATTTTGAGGAAACCTCATCAGTACCACATGTTCCAGCTCATACCACGCTCATGTCCCTGCCTCTATTTGCTGCTCACCATTCCCATCATCACAGCCTTCTTGCCCAGGCCATACACTTTGAGATGGCTTTAGCTTTTAAATCTTTCATTCTTGTTTCATTTTAAAATGAACTCTCTCATCCTACATTCTGGAATCCAAATTCCTGTACATTGCATTTGACTACATTCAAATTTGGTCTTTTCAACTCCAATATTTAAACCAGACTATGCAGCTTGCCTTGAAATACAAACCTTATTAACATTGTTCCTTCTTCCATGTCATCTGCAAACTTTACTATCAAAAACATTACAGCATAGTGTGCATAACTGACAAAAATATTAATTACACAAAAAATGAACCTATTTATAGAGGGTCTTCCCTAGAAATAATACCACTCAGATACTCCTCATTAATAATATTTTTAGATACATCAGCCCAGCCTGTAGCCCACCTAATCTGATCACTTGCATCCAAAGTAAGTGTTTAAAGTGTATGATATTTAGTAGCATTAAAAAAACCCAACAAACTGTACTTATACACTTGATTTTTAAAATAGATTTATGATATTTTCTAAAAAAAATGTCATTTGACAAGATTTATCTTTGTGCTCATTACCATAATTAGCACTTTAGCCTCTAATTTTTTGTTGTTCAAATCCAAATATCTTCAGTATTTTACTTGGAACTAACATTCATGTAACTAATCAATAGTTCTTCAAAATGTCATTTCTAGTGCTTATAAATTTGGAGTCAGATTGGAAGTCCTCCAGTAATCCTAATGTCATATTTTCAGAAACTTGCTGTTAGTTGTGCTAACAATAAGGGAATATTACTGTTGTTCATTAAGTGATTCATCTCATTTATTTCAACTTTTGATACACAGTAATAAAATGGAGTTCATGCCTGGTATGTCAACAGACAGCATTCAGAATACTAAAAATAATGTATTGCTTAATTCCATTTCTTCTCATCTGTCCTAATGAGGTGTTGCTTATCTTTCTTCTGCTATTTCAGTAAATGCAATCTACTCCTAACAGTCACAAGCACTACTGTTAGTGCCATGAACACTGAGCATGTATTCGTGTGTTTACCTCTGGACCACACTGAATATTCTCACAAAATACTTTGTGGCTCTCAAACCCTTTTTGACTAGCATTTGAGCACATATCTCTATTGATAAACTTTTGGGGGCCACATCCCTGCCTGTTCTTACTGCATGCCACCCCATCAGGAATGATACTGCTGGCTTCAGTGAAATGTGGTGGCTCCTTAAGATGGAAATGGTAGGAAAGTGTTCTCCTGGTTATTTTTGTGTTGATATTTTGCTAATGCTTCAAATTTTTAAATTTTCAGTAAAAATAATTTTTGTACAGAAGAGTCTGATCTAGGGAAAAAATATGCAAAGGTATTGGTTTTGTATGCATTACGAGAACATGGTAATTAAATATTTTAGTCATTGTCAACATAATCAATAGATGGTGAAATTTGGCAATGAAACTGAATTACAAAAGAGGCGGGTTTTGGTGCATCCCAGCAGGTGCAAAAGAGCAGCAAGTTGTGTATTTTTAATTTTCCCAAGTCCAACACACAGACTGTGCCACAAAAATGCCCAAAGCCACACTGGAGCTACTCAGAAAAGTAGAAAAGGTGGTCTTCTTACATAGATGGCATGACACTACAAAGCACAGTTCCTCTAACGATTTAAAATACCTCAGTAATGTTTACCTTAATTCAAGTGCTGATCTAGGCAGCTTTGCATGCTTCATACTCAACAGGGGCCTGAAGTCTTACAATCACCAGTTCCCTCGGCTAGGAATAGCCATTAGAGGAATAGCCATTAGAATGTATTAAGCTTATGGAATATTTCCAATATTCCTTCTGCATGCTCCCAAGAATAGTTTTCTCCTATTTCCAAATATCTTTGCAATCCATCTGATATAAATATATAATTATTAGTGAAAGAGGATTCACACAATCTGTGGATGAATGGTGAATAACAGACAACTTAATGCAAGCTTTGGTGGGGATAAGAATTCATCATTTATATAAGCTGGAGCTTCTTGCCTGCAGAGACGAGGAGCTCTGCATAGTTATTGCGTGCCAAGAGCTATTGATCTTAATTTTTTATTGAACAGAAACTGGACGGAATCAAAGTAATTGTAGACATATAATTTGACATTCTCCCAAAGGACCTTAAGCTTACAATAATCACTAGAAAAATAATTACCAAAGTTGTTTTAGATAATTTTCAACCAAAATCCTGCAAGCAAAGTGCAGAACAAATCATTAAATTTTTGAAAAAAAACCAAACTAATAATCTTTAGAAGGATGATAACACCGTTAGTCTAAAATATTATCAGATCAGTAGTAACATCCATAGCAAAATAATACATTCCCCCAAATTAATCTTTTTTTGAGAACCAGAATAAGTAGCTGAATAAAATGCAATATGTCATATAGCAAAAAGTGTTAACTTTTATGCCTTAAAGTTGTATTAGTTTTCATAAATTAATGTTATTTAAAGATTGACTTTTTTTTTTTCTTTTTGGTGGAATTGTATTTTTTCCATTTCTTTCACAATAACAAATAATTTAAAACATTGAATAAAAATATGTATGGGGTTTTTGTAGGGGTGTGTCTCATTTTTCATTTGTCTTGAAGGTTTTGCTACTGAAGCATTTACTGCTTCCTGAGGAATTCCCAGTGTGCACCTCTGGGAAGCTGCCTACTGTTACTACTACATTTAACTTTCTGGATTGCATTTGCAGGCTGAAGTCTGAAACCATTACAAGCATAATTTTAATTTTTTTTTCCTACCATTTTTCAGAAAAGAGCACAATGATTTTCAGTAATGAAGGTGATGGGAGTATGCCTTCCTGCAGGCATTACCAATTATTTCAACCAGTATAGCTGGGAACCTGCTATGCTTGGGAGCAGACATTCCAAATTATTTGGTTTAACAGGGAATTATCAAATAATAAGCTTTTGCAAAACCTTTTTTTTTTTCATGTTAGGTACACACATGTAGATAGGTATTTCTCTGTCACTCTATACTTACATGTTGCAGTTCATGGTTGCAAAGTCTGATGTCCCTGCAGATGCTGTAGTACAGGAACTATAGGAAGCATTTCTATGACCTCACCTCTTGGTGTTTCTTTGCCTGTACCCAAATGATTTGGATATAAAATCCTGTCTAAGCCAAATCCAGATAAAACAGAATAGGAAATATGCTGCCAATGGGATCTCTTTTCATCATGAGACATAAGGACTGATCAGAAACACAGACTTTTTTTTTTATAGCATCTATAAAGGCATATGTGTGAGCTTATGTTTAGGGGGTCTCTAGAGGAAAGCACTTATGCATGCTATATTTACCATAAGAACCTCTTCATCTTCCAAATATGCCTGGCATCTACATTTCTGTTTTCAAAAAAAGATCAAAGCATTATATATTCCAGTAAATTGAAAAGCAAAGCAAAGTAAATTTCAGAAGCTCTTAGCCTGGTACTGAAAAATCTCAATCAGCAAATATGTAGTTGGGTTGATGGATCACCATGCCTAAAGTTGTTTTCCCCAACCATTTCTATGTCAAAATAAGTTGAAGTTAAAAAAAAATACTTTTGTGTTGGAACAAAGCCTAGGCCTAATTTTACAAATTACCACCTTTTAGAGAATTCAAAACTCTTTTTCCAGCACTCTGTAGATGTTGATTGCCTTTCAGTACTCAGTCTAAATGGTTACAACTAAAGTAAGATTCATTCCCCTCACTTACAATTTATATTGCTTAGATGATATCCAGAATGCTTAATTTTAGAATTGACTACACAATCAAGAGCTTCAAATATGGAGAATACTTTCAATTATCCATGGTTTTATAATTACATTGAAGTTTTCTTGAGTATTCAGTATGTAAGCTAGTTTTGCTTAAATTTGCTGAAAAGTGTCTGAAATATTGATCCTAGACCTCTTATTTGCTTCTGTGGCCTATTCTAATGTACTTTCTGAGTCCAAACGTTTTTTTCTTTGTTGATCATCTCCCATTAGACACATTTTGAAAGAAACTACACTTGGATCAGCTTGGTATTCCTCCTGGCCTATTCCTTAAAACAGAGGTAAATTTGTCAAGATCCCCTTGGGCCACACTTATTGCTGAGTATATGTTGATACTGGTGGTGCTTTCAGACTCTTTCTAATAGATTATTGATACATAGACTTGGATATGTTGGTAAAAGGGTCTGAAAGTAACAGAAAGGGCTGTAATCTCAACGAGGAATTTCTGGTGTCCTGAAGTGAAAAGTGAAATTTTAGTGAGCTGAGTGGCTGTGTGTTAATTCTTCTGAACTGAGCTTATCCAATTTTTTCTCAGCCTGGCATCTGTATGTCTTCCATTTGTGAATTTAGCGAGAGGATCATGACTAGACAGTTTTGATTTAACAGAAGGGGAAATATTTAGAACTGCATACATGGAGTACCTGCTTTGCTAAAAATATTGTCTCAAGATCTCTAAGTTCCTACACACTGATCAAGAAGAAGCTGAGCAGCTCTTAACACCTACCAGCCCTATCAGAAGACAGTTCCCTTTCTTGCAGCCAGCACTTCCACAGTCCTGACAAACTCCAGGCACCGACTCACAGGTCAGCTTCGCTGGGATCTGTAGGCAGCCAAGCCAGGAGTCTTTCAGCTCACTTATTGTGACTTGGTTCCTCAACTTCCCTCTCGTTAGGAGCCCCCAGAGTGATGGCTTCTAATCATATTTTCTTTTTTCTCATTATAATCTGCTGTCCTATTAAAGCAACTGACTCATTCATAGACCAGACTAGTAGAAGCAAAACATACACTACCCAAAAATTGCTACAGAGGGGTTTTGTTTGTCATTATTTGATCACACTTCTTTTCTAGCTGTATTTTTTCAGAGTATTTTTATATCTCTCTCTTCCTATTCAGGTCATTCACTTCCTCTTGCCTATTTTTCCTTCCATTTTATTATTTATTTTTAGTTAAAAATTCTCCCTCATTCACCCAAATCTTAACATTGAACAATTTCTTACTATCAATGAAACCTTCCAAAAACTGGTGACTGTGCTTGAGATTCTGGAATGAAAGCTATTGGAACAAGTATAGCTGTGGACATAAAACACCCAAAAGTGCCATGTACTAATTCTTACCTGAGAAGAAGTACAAATTAAATCTTGCACAATCTATTTGTAAGATTCAGGGTAGTGTATTTTCTTTTCTTCAAGAGAATGCCACATTTTCCTGGCTTGTTTATTCCCCATTCTCCCCACCCCGCCAAGAAAAATCATAAAACTTTCTGCCTTAAGGAAAAGGGGGCACAGACTTGCCAGAGATCCTTCCAAGTAATATTATGCCTTTCATGCTATTCACTATGCATCAGTTCTGGCTTGTCTTCCCATCCAGAAACTCATCCTTTCTCCTCCCAAGGAGATTAACTTGAAATTTGATAGCTTTCAAAAGTGGTTTGAAACCTTAAACAAGAAATAAGAGCAGTTGGGACCAATTGTTCTGAACAGTGAAACCTGTCACACTGCATACAGCCAGGCATGCTTTGACAGTTCTTTCACTCTGAACTGGGTAATAGGAAAGTCAGTAAAGAAATGTTGTGTAACCTGCCTTGAAGCCCATATTCTCCAAGTAGAAGGGAATTTGAACAAAACACAATGAAAACTGTATTTGTTGTGTAGGAAAAGAACAAGTTAGCTCTGCTTATCTTCTAAAGTAAGCTCCTCCAGGCAGGGGCTGTATCTTTGTACTTCTTACAATATCAAGTGTGCTGTAAGCACTTAACAATTAATAATGAATTGTAAGTAAACGCAAAACTTGTGAGAGGTGCCAGACTGCCATCTCTGGAGAACTGGCCTGTCTATTTATGTAGAGAATAGGCAGCACAGCACTGTGGGCTTGTTTATGCCGCTCCAAAAATTTACTAATTCATTTCACATAGGCTTCTGACCAACCATCAGATGGAAACTGCTCACAATCACTTAAGTCCTAGAGAGATTTAATCTGCTGCCTTCATGTTCTAAAGTTACAACAGGGGATGTATCTCATTTTCAGTCAGTGCAATGAAGTAGCATCCTCTGTTTTTAATTTGAATTAACATTAATTCAGGAAATAAAAGGATTTTAATATATGACAAGAAGTATACTATTTTTAAATAGTATTGCAGGAAATGCTATTTACCAGAACTTCATTTAAGTTCCATAGTAAATGAATTAAAAGTGACTTGCTTGCATTTTAACCCTTTAATTTTTTTAGTTCATTTAACATGTCTTGCATTTTCTGAAAGCACGGGGAATATAGGCATAGTAAACTGACAGATTGTAGAATGCTTAGGTATTATCTAAGCACCCTCTTTGACTCTCCCCTTTAAAATACCTCTGTAATAAAATGAAAAGTGTGAAAACCTTTTAAAAGAAAACCTGAACAAAGTAGAACGCTTCACTCAATGTTGTACTTACCAGTAATTCTCTGGCTGGCAGTAAATCTTTGTATGGCAAAGTCAGGAGACAGAAGGAACTTCTTCAATTCTATGCTGACGTGAAAACTAAAAAAAAACCCCAAACTTGAATTTTTTTCCCTGTGTCTACATCATTCCAGAGAACACCAGGTTCACCTTCACATCAGTTGCTCTGCAATTAATAAAGCAGCAGTAAATCAGCCTTATCTCTATTACAGCCACCAAAATCAAACCGCTGTCCCTCTCATTAAGCAAATAATGGAAGAAATGGGAATAGGAGGGTAGCATTCTGTAGAGGTACTCATCTGTTTTTGCACTGAGGCAGGTAAACAACATGAATCTGACTGAAATGAGCTCCTGTGGACCTGCTCCCACATGTCTGTGAGGGGTTCAGACAGAGATTCACACAAACACACTTAAGTCTAACTATGGCAGTTGATGTTAAAATGTTGATAGCACTTGGCTTTTTTCGATGTTGTTCTGTTTGCTGCCACCCCCACGTCCCTCCCCATAGCTGAACCTACTGGAACCAGCCTGTTTTTATAACACACAAGTCTCAAGCTCCCTGAACCTGACACCTCCCTCCCCATGTTGCAGGTATAAATGTACACCTCTCCAGCTGATTTACTATGTGGGTTTTTAATTAGCAATAAAACACAGCTCAGTGTCTGTCTGCTTTGTTTACAGGCGAGTAACTTCACACTTCACTCAATTACCCACTAGAGAAGCCACCAGCCTGCAGCTTTTTGCTGCCATTCCTGTCTGCTCTTCATGTTACCATGCACTAGCATTGCTTTGCATGATACATGTAATCAGCCTTTCACTTTTGCCATGAAAAAAATCCCACAACTAATAAGCACACGTCTACCATTCACCTTGAAATAATAAATCCACAGGTATTCTGGGTCTTTTTTTGCTCCCATTTAATTTCCAAAATATTGTGACCATGAATACTACTGGGTTTTTTGTTGGTTTTTTTTTTTTTTAATTAATGAAGTTCATTATTCAATTATTTTACTTTCTGCACTTGGAACAAACCCCACAAAAGCCAAGGAGTCACTATCAGTATCTGTTCCTACATATGTAAGAAATAGCACTAGCAGGTTTGTTACTATTTACTACAGTAACATAGACACTTTACCAAGTCTGTGTAGTGAAGAAGACATTTTAGCCAGTTCGTCTCTGTGGACTTCATAGCGTTAATTTATTCCAAAAGCCTCTATGAAAGCAGAATTTATTGAATTTCTCAATATTCTCTTAAAGGCATCAATAATATCAGTGGATTTCTGAGAGCACAAACAGTGAAAGGTTGCTGTCCTTACACCTGCAAACTGCTGCAGAACGTGCTGGCAGCCTGCTTCCAAATTCTAACCCCCTGCTCAGCAGACATACTGCAGAATCAACCCAGTCTCCCCATTTTAGCCCCCAAAATCTTGGTACACTTATTGAGCTTGGAATACAAGTGAGTTAATTCTTCCATTTTATTAACATTTGTGAAGAGACAGGTGAGATCTAATTTTAAAGCCTCCAGTCTAATTTTTTTGCCATACTCATGAATCTTGGCAGATAGCCCAAAGATGAAAAAGGATCATTCTATTCATTTGTAGGGGAGTCCTGCTCTGATTAAATCCTTTAAAGCTAAAAAATATCCCTTTTTTCTATTACTGAGGCATGTATAACTACATGATATATGTATGAATTAGGTTAAATGCATGGCTTACATATTAATATCAGAAAAAACGATTATTCAAAGAAGAAAATTAATATATAATCTTTATCAAAAGGTATATTGCTCCTAGAAGCTGCGTTTCTGAAATTTAATGATTGATAAGGGTTTTGAGATAGGGAGAAATTCTCAAGGTTGCTGAAATAACTATATCACAATGACTTAAAAAAAAAATCACCATCTGGGAATCCTTCCATTCAGCTTAGCAGAGTTTGCTTCCTGATGGTATGACTCAGTTTGATAACTTGAGGCAGCCAAAAGTGATAAAGAGCCATTAGAGGTGAGGTGGCAGGATGCTAGAATGAAAAAACCCTACCTCATGGAAGATTATTTTTATTATTATTATTACTATTATTATTACTATTATTATTATTAGTCCTGCCAGACATTAAGGAGTTATTAAAATGAAAAAAATCCCTAAATTTGACTATGAATACCAGAAGAAAAATTAGCATAGAAATTGAAAAAAAATCATCTGAATGGCAATAAACACAAGCACAGCGTTTTTTTGTAAAAAAAAGAATGGTGTCACTTGCTTCATAAAAAGATTTCTGAAATTCAAAGATTTATCTTTAACTGAATAAAGACTCCTTAAAAAAATCTCTTCTGATCCTTAGAAAAAATGGCTATGGAAAAGGCAGTTATGCATGAAGCACTTTCAAGTTAAGAAAATCCTCAAGAGGAAATTATATTAATCCCCAGATTCTATGCATTCTTCACTAATCATTTATTATGCATACTTAAAATACAGAAAGCAACCCAAGCAAACAATTTTTACATTTTTTTGGTGAGTCTAAAAATTCACATATCTTCACAGAATAAATAATACAGGGACACACAGCCAAAAGGTGAAAGTCAACTTTAGAGTGGAAGTAACCTCACTGAGTGGATGTCATCTCATTCCTTGTCCCAGATTTTATACAATTCCCACATACCCAGGTTATCGTAACTCTTGCCTGTGGTAGTTTCCAGACCACAATACTGGGTCCCCCTCCTACCTCCCCAGGTCACTGCCTCTGCCTTAACACACCCACCCTGCTGCCATCTCACTTTGCCTCTGCCAAGGCACATTTTCATCTCAGACAAAAATATATTTGAACATACTACAAAACAGCAACAGATGGAATTCCTCTGTACATAGCTGCAGCACAGCCCTCTTCTGAAATGGAAGTGGCCTGACTTAGTCTACCCCAACACCCCTTAAAATTCACTGGTAGAAGACAGTGCTTTTGGAAGCTGGAATTACCAGAAAGAGCTCATCTCAAGATGTGGTGCTACGGATCAATTAAGGACTGCATTGCAGCCATACTTACATCTAATTATTTGTGGCAACATTGGGATGGAGAGGTATCTTTCAGGAAGGGTTACAAAGGGTTCAGGTTTAAAAATCATCAATCAGAAGTGAAGTTAATTAGCTACACAACTTTTACTTCCTTTATGGACTGGCTGGTAAATCAGCAGCCACACATGAAATAGCCTACTTTGGACGAGTGACAAGTAAAAGGATGACTGGTAATAAGACAGTGAAAGAACAAGAGAGCAGTTTTCTGTTGGGCAAAACTTTGAAGAAAGTAATGCCTGAACTGAAAATCCAATGATTGAAAGACAAAATAAAGAAATTTTGCATCACATTTTTGAGGCTATAAAACTACCAGCAGCAGAGGCATGGAAAATAAAGCTATGTAGTTAAACACTTGTCCTGAGTATATTTTAATTATTATGATTAAACTTAGGAAAGAACATAAGACTTGTTATGAGGTGACACATCTGAACTACTGACACAGCTTAGAGCAATACAGTACCAGACAACATTGTTTTCCAAAAACTCTTCTTAGCAGAACAACAAGTTATGAATAAACTGAAACTTGAAATATTAGGTGTACACAGAAGAGTTTTCCATTAGTCATAAAGAATGAAAATTCTAAAACAATGGTGTTGAGTTTCTGAGCTTCCATACATGTCTTCTTGCATTTTTACTTGTGGGTTTTTGTGGTGTTTTTTTCCCTGGGATTTGGGGTTTGTTTGTTTGTTCTATTTCTTTGTTGTTGGGGTGTTTTTTAATAAGTATTATTTCATAACTTAGAGACTATGGTAGAGACAAAAGAATCAGAAAAACATAACCATAGTTATGTTATATCACCATAGTACTTGAAGTAGTTTGAATTAAATACAAAAAATACCTAGGTTAAGGATAAACTTTTTCTGTTCTTCCTGAGTTTTTAGTTCCCCAATCCAGTGTGCTCTAGGGAAGTATAAATGGTTGTTCTTAGCAGGGGGAAAGGACTACTTCTTTCACTTACATTGCCACCTTATGGCAGTTAAATATGTCTGTGAAACTATGGCCTAATTTAGACCTTACACTTGACAATTAGTAAGGATAAGCCACTTTCAGAGATGTCAGCTGTCAGAAGTGCTACTGAAACAAAAATCTCAGTGAGTCACCAGCACCAGAGCTTACTCACCAGAGATGTCAAGAATTCTAAGGAGGGAAAGACAAAGTCACAGTGATATAAAATATACCTACTTAAATGAAATTTTGATTGTATGATAACTAGGTTTATAAACATGATGGCTGTCAGTATTACTTTTACTATACTCACACTGAATCAGGAGAGTCAAGATTGATGCATTGCATTTTAGGGAAGAACACTGGAATGCTGGAAAATAATTTGATATATGTCTACAAAATAAGAAAATAATTTTGCATTAATAATATGTAAAGAATGACTTTTTTTCTAAATCACTCAAGATCAGGAAAATTCACTTATTAATAAGATTTCACCCTAACTTCCCTGTGCCCATTCACTATCCAGTAGCTGTGTTAATATATCTGTTACATAAACCCTGAACACTGGAAGTACCTAAGAGCACAATAACAAATTCCTTTCATAAACACTTTGACACTCTTTTCGTGGAATGGCTTTCACAGCTTAGCTGTAAAGGAACTGCTAAATTGTCATTATATCTTAGCAAATTTCTGAGCCACTTGGAGTATTCTTTATTTATATTGAAATATAAATGTGCACATATTTTTAAAACTTCTTTCAAAATTCCAAACAATTGCAGTTTCTAAAAGTATCAGGGGACAGCATTGATAAAGCCTATGAGCTGAACCAACTCTTCTGCTACAACTAAGATTAAGAAAGGGTAATGATATGGAATGCTAATTGAAATACACTATCTGTGATTGTAACAATTCCCCATAACATGTCTGTGTAACTGACAGTAAGAGATCTAGATGGTTTCAGACAAATCTGCAGTAATCCCTTAATATGTAAACTGATCAGAAGCAGGCAGAAACTCTTAACCATGCATGCTTTATAAATGCAAAGAAAGCTGTGCAATTGATCAATACCTCTTATACTAAAGAATCCTCATTGACATCAAGTTCATATTTTCAGTGGACTTGTGATTTTCTGACATATTTTTTTTTTCTTAATACTAAATTAAACCAGTCAAGCTAGTTCAGTCTTTGACAGTCTGGAACAGAAGTTACTGCCCTGCTTCATTTTTTTACTTTCCTTCATCTTTATCCCCACTCTTCTCAGCTCCTTGTCAGCTTTCTGAACTGAGTTGCTTCTCCTCCTCCTTTCCATACCTTCACTTACATCTCTCACATCACAGCCTGGTAAACAGAGAAGAAAAATGGGATGGAGAAACCCTGCCTCATCTACAATAGAGACTGCTGCTAGTTATGCACTCAAAGCTCTCACCACAGTGTGCAGGGTAGAGAAGGGACTTGTTGACTCTTGTGCTTTCACAGACTTATTGGAGCATTAAGATGCTGAGTAGTTTGTGGTGTGCTGAAAGAACTTTCTTCCTGCCTGGTAATTACCACGACTTATCCAGTGCATGTGCAATCAACAGGCTGGAAAGAATCAGAAACCAGCTGACTGGTCAGTCTCTCACCCTGGGAATCAGATAAAGCTTGGATTATTTTGGCAATACCTCTGGTGGCTTTTTGGCATTTATGTTTTTTCACTGTCAGAATGGCCAGGAGCCAGTAATGCTCAAGGAAGGTTTTTCAGATCAGCATCCCAGTTGACCTCAGAAAGACTAGAAATTTAGTAGAAGTTTAGATTACATTTTGCCAGAATAGTTATAGATTAGCAAGATACAGAAAAACCCTAAAACACAATGAGAAAATTTTCAAAGAGCTAGGGAATTTAACTAGAGACTTGAAACTGTTAAGAAAAGGCAGTCACACCTCAAGAAACTCTCACAAGGTTATAAACAAACCAGATACTTTACTAAGTCTTTATTAGTTTCACAAGATGGGACACTTCTAAAAGAGACAGAACCAAGTTATCTATATAAAATATATAAGTAAAAGGGGGAAGTAAGCTGTTTTTATCAGTCTCTGAATATCAAATTTATCTGCCTCTGCTTGCACGTAAATGAGACATTTTAAGGTGGTATTTTTGCCATGTTTTAACATTATTTAAGATCACTTGTGAATGTCCTCTGTCTCCACAAGGGACGTCTGAGCAGTGTGCATCTGTTTTTTCAAGAATTTTTATAAAAAGTTGTAATTTTACATGGAATAAAATTACCTATAAATCCTAAAAGCCTTTGTCTCTAATTTTTGTTTTTAAACAACAATTATCTTCTCTCTTCAACATTTATTCTAATTGCTGCTGAAGTCTATTTGCTAATCAGGTTACCTACCATCATTTGCTGGTGCTGTCTGTCATATGTGAAAAAACTGCTGCAGCTGATCCAGTTACTCTTCAGCTCCACCATTTGAATCATCTGCAACAATAAATTGATTTGTGGTCTTCCTCCTTGAAAGGCAATTCTTCTGTCTTCCAGACTGGGAATAGAGCAGGAAGGAAAAGGAAAGGAGACACAATTATACTGTACTAGAGCTGCCTTAAAGTCAGAAAACAACCTACGTGTAGAGAAACAGGTATAGACTCTTACCTACTTACATTCTCTTCCCTTAGACTTCCACAAATACACTTCTGTAAAACCAGAGGCGAAATAGATTGTAGACTAAATGCAGGTCTTAAAAACGGTATTTTTTTTATTCTATGTCCTATGTATGAAGAAATACTGAGGAAACCTTTCAAATTCAGTTCCTTTGACTTAACAATGCAGAACTTCTAAAAAGCCAAGAACCGCGCAAGTGGTTTTTGGACAATATATTACTGACAATGCTAAGGATGCTTACAAACTCAATCTTTTTCTGTCCTTCAGAGGAGAAAAGGCATTTTATTTTACTTCATCATGGATTTTTGAAAGCACCACCATTGTGCCACCTCAGTCTGAACTGCCATGTGAAACCTTCATCCCATGGAAAGGGATTGATAGGGGAACAGAGAAAGGGATGCTGGAATGAATAGGTACCAAGGAATACAGAAAAGTTGAACCTGCATGCTTGCCTGTTATGCTTTTTTTATTCTAAAGAAAATTTTGAGAATTTTTATACTGTAAAATATTTAGAGACAATTATATAGTAATAGATGTGAATAAATATGGTACATAGATATAGATCTGTTTCGGATATTAACTGACATGTAAAGTTTTTGATCCTAGTTTTTAGTATGAAGTATTCTCTCTGATCACAGAAGTAAAACAGTTCCAATGTGTAAGACAATAATTTCTAATCATACCCTGCTGCAGATTTTTCTTACTCCATGTTCTGTGACACAATCTTTTATTTTCAGAGTTCATCAATTTCCAATTAACTTCTGCAAAAATACTTTATATTAATAACCTGTCAGTAACACCAGCACCGTAATTTCATTTCCTGTCACTTCTATGTAGCTTTTGGAATTTCCTGTTGGATTCTCTCCTTATATGCAGTAGAATTCAACTGCGAAAAAAAGGTTTTAATCCTGAAATACAAGTAGAAAAATCATGTCAACACTGTATTATGTTGTCTTCATGTCATTGGTTACTATCTTTTCAAAGCAAACATTCTCCTTTCCTTGTCCGTCTAGTACTTATATAAAAATAACATAATTCCAAAAGACTGATGCAATATAGATAAATGAAATTTAAAGTAACTGCTTTTCAAAGAAATGAGATCGCAAGAGTGGTAAAGCTGGTGAATTCACGGTGCTATTTAGCATCACTCTGAATTTTTTTTTTCTTGGATGTACATGCAGCTCCAGACAGAGTTTATCAGGAGCCTGCATTTATCTGCCCTCTTACTCAGCATCACATAAATCACATCCAATTTCCAGTGTTACAGTTGGAGCATGAGCAGCTGTTTCCCATCTGTATAAATAAATTAACCAGGATTTGCAGCAATGCTGCAGCAATCATTGTAAGACCACATTTGACAACCATCAGGGCCATGAAGAAATTAAGACAAGAGAAAGGTTATTCACACTGTTAATTATTGGAGAGAATATTTTAACTTTTTGCCTGCCTGAGACCATGAATTTGAGACCACTGCTGGTGTAGTTCAGTTTGCATTTTGTTGTGGCTCCAGCTGCAATTTTTACTGAACACTATATAAAGATATTAATGCACGTATGGCTGCAGAATATGAGCATAAAGCTACTATACAGCTTGGCAATCAAGAAGTACCACATGACGGGTTGCTATGGTATCTGCAAGCATGACTTTTTTATAAAGCAATATTGCAAATAGCAATACAGCATGTAATTCTCCAACCATTTCTAAACATGACTGTTAGAGATACTACTTTGGAAATGAAAACAGTTTACCACATTCCATTTCAGACAGACATTTTTTGAAAAATGTATTGTGCTGGTTTTTAATCAGCTGTCACATTCCACAAAGATTATTATCAAGATTACTGTTAAAGTAACATGCTTTTAAGACAATAGAAAATGGAAGTGCAGAGCATGTCTTGAACTGCAGGGTTTGATTGTTATAAATAGTTTATGAAGTGTCATTCTTTATTTTCATCAAAAGCTTTTCTTGCAGCAGACATCATGTGTGCTTCAGCATGCAATTTTCCCTCTCCAGAGGGATGAGAATGTGCCGCAGTTTACTTTGCTTGGGTTACACTGCAGTGTCTTTTTTTTTTTTTTTAAGGCAAGCACTAGAATGTCTCTTTCCACTGTGCAACGGCTCCCACTGATCAGCGAGGAAAAATAAATATGCTGAGTGACAGAGCCTGCATGCTGTATCACATAGACAAAACCTAGCTGTGCTCTGAGAATGAAAGAAATGGTACCATCCCCCGCTGAAAAAGATGTTGCTAATGCAGAGGTTTGTGAGCCAATAAATACTTCTACACTGCAGAGATTTCAGATTATTTCTTCTAATGCCTTACTGAGCTAGATAAGCCTTTCTGAATATATACTATAGAATGAGTATTGTAGGCATTTTCTATGTCAAAAAAATCCCCCGCATTTTTAATAGTAATTCATTATGTATATTTTATATATATATATATCTGTTTGCCATGCAAACAACACAGATACTTCCATCCGTGATCCTTTAGAAGGCTGGGGCTGTTTCAGGGCTGCACTGTGGGATTAGACGAATAATGACTATTAAGAAAAGTAAACCCAAAGCTATTTGAGGAATTCCCCACTGCATCAGAACCCTTCAGCTGTAGTTTAGTAAGCTCAGATGAGCATGGCAGTTCTTAACCAACACGGTATCAGGTCTCCATATAGGTCCACACGTTTTACAGGGTACAGAACTGAAATCCAAGAAGCTGCCCTTTCAGTCACACAAGTATTGCCAGCGAATGTTATCTTTACACAACCAGACGAATTATCAGGTTGTATCGAGCACAAACCCCGCGCATTCTCTGCAGAGCCCAAGCTCTCCCGGTGCCCGTGTGCAGTTCGTGTTTCCCAGTGCTGTCCGTGCCCTGTGCCGGATGGAGCCCCGCAACAGCCGGGAGATGCTCCCACCGCCCCCGGCAGCCAAACCCCAGTTTGAAAACACCAACTACCCCTCCACCTGCCTAAGGCCTCTTTATGAAAACAAGCCAGCCAGCAATATCCTACCTATCCCCCCTGCTATCTCTCCCTCCCTGGTTTTCACAAGTGATTTCATATGATGGATGCAGGACTAGTCTTGTCCTTAGAAGTGAAACAAAATTTTGTTATAGGGCCAGTCCAGGATTTGAAAAATCTCAGGAATGTTCCACTCTTATGTTCCAGTACAGGTTTAGGCTACTTTGAGGGCTTTTTTGGAGGGTAGGGAGGGGCGCTGAAGGTTCCTGATTTCACAATGTAAAATACACCTACATTCCTGGGTTAGTAAAGGAGAGGAAACAAATGTCATTTCTTAGGCAATTTTAAGGGAGCATTTCTTATTAATTTTTCCTGCTCTGTGAATAAGAGAGCGCAGTGTCCTACTGCTCTAGGAATTTGGCTTAATGTTTTGCATAATCATGTATGACTGACCCATTACCTGAAACCACTGTCTTATATCAGAACTAAAACACAGATTTATTTTATACCTGCAGGTTAAGGAGGAAGTCTGCAAGTCAACTATGTCTTCTATAAGCTTTTTACCTTCATGGTATACTGGAATAATTTCAAAGCAATATGGAAGTATCCAAATTTATTCAATTATATACACTTGGAATCCAAATATATATGAATTTTTTTGTAAAGGTCTAAGATATTGCATTTGAGATATTAAAAATGGACTGACTCCAAATGGATTATTGTTTCAACAGTCATAACTTTAAAAATAATATAAATTTTATAGGGTAAAATGATTTTATAAATTACCTTAGATATTTCTGTGCATGAACAAATTTGTAGAAAAATTATTACATAAATATTTTATACTTTTTCCACATAGGATATTCAAGTTAACTATACACCACAGTCCAGCACTGACTTAACCTTATTTTTTAAACAGCAATTTAAGAATATAACCAATATTTTTTTAAAAGTATTTGCATTATTACATTAATACATAATTATTGTTAGCAACTATGATATTAAAACACTAGCTATTCTGGATTGAAAAAAACACTCATACCTATTAAAATGAGGTGTAGTTACTAAAAACAAAACGCACATTGTTTTTTAAAGCACAGCATAGTTCAGGGATTTTTCTTCCTGTTAGTTATATTGGCCCAAGTATAGAGCAGCTACTCTTCATAAAAGAAATGAGAACACAAACAAAAACAAATAAAAAAAAGAAGGATTAATTACCCCAAGTCCAGGTCCAATGCACACACTGTGTCCCTTATCCTGCCACCTGTGTGTAGCAACCCCTCGCCAGGGACCCTGTCCGAGCACCTCGGCAAAGGCGTCAGTGGCCTAATGACATCCACTAAAACCTCAAACAGTTGGCAAGCATGGATTTCTTCACAGGGAAAGGGATTAAAGCAACTCTGTTATGCTCCCATGGAGTCATTTTGGTGACAGAACCCAGGTCTCCTATCCCAGGATGAGCAGTGTCTACAGGAGCAGCTGTGGAGCCATCCTGCATTGGACTCACCCAAAAGAGAATATCACTGGAGTTCTTCCTGGGCAACTCAAAAATTTGACAAAAAGACACATAGTTGAAATGTGTTTTTCTCCTGAATTCTAAAAAAATTCCTCTGGCCAGGACAACACCAGAATTTAATTTCATCTTGATGGTGACAAGTTGATACTGGTCTCAGTCATGAAGCAACATGTGATCCAGCTCTCTAAATCACCGCACTGCTGAAGTGGCTCCCCCTAAATTTTACCAATTTGTTAATCTTTATAAACTTCATACAATAAAAGACAAAGACTAAAATAATTACATAAAAAGGTTATCTTTATTCTTTCGGGTTGTTAGCAATGTAATTATTTTTGGTAAAACAATTTCCTGCATGCAGTTCATCAGTACACTATGAGCCAATAATTTCTATAAAAGCAGGAGCCCATCAATATTCTAGTTCTTTTGTAAGAAATGCAAAGTGTTTCACTTCCCATTGCACAAGTTCACTATTCATTCTCACAAAGAAAGATTTTTGAGTAAGAAATTATATTTAAAGTGTTTCTATTGCAGTGTGCACCAATAAGCAAAGCAGATAGTGTGAGATTAACTCTGAGGAAACAACAAGGTTCCTATGACTAAGATTACCCTGAAAATCAACGGACAGGATTGTAACAATAAAAAAGGCCTATCTATGGATCAGAAAAGAATTTGTACTGTCCATTTGTTTTTAAACTACTCCTTATTAAAGGCTGTGTAAAACAATCAGCGGGAATTTTCAATTACATATTTTATATTACTTTTCTGAATGGTAAAGTGTCAAAGACAGCAATAAAAATTAAAAACAACAGGAAAATATGTGTAATTTCTTATAGTAAGTATAAAATCTTATAAAATAAAACTATTTTTAAATAAAAAGAATAGACATATAATTTTTTTCTAGCCCCGTATTTTAAGCCATCTATTTGCCTGTATAGTCCAATACCTTACTGCATATTTGCTGATTACAACACTCACACAAAATAAAATCTTTAATAGCAGCAAACAATTGCTTACTGGTATGAGGAACGATGGTCTTGTCAAACTGTTTTTCTTTTTACCACTTACTTCTCTTCCCATGTTAAATTTTAAGAGCTGTAGGATAATAGCAGCAAGCATGCATCAGTTAGAGCTTCCAATTATTTGAAGTATCACAGAACATATCATAGTATCTATTGAAATGTTGTAAGCTAACTTACTAGGGTACATATTTGACACATATACAGTAATTAGGTCATTGTCTCTTTGTTCAGAAGGGTACCACTGTGTAAAACAACTGATTAAATAACAGAGGGTATTTTACTTACAGGTACAGTGTCAGCCTGAATGCAAAAAAACTCATCTAAACACCAGTGCAGGACAAAGCTGGTTCCAGTACATCTTTTTGGTCATCTCAGCTCTCTACAGAAGGTTACATTACAGTGGAAACTTGACTATATTGCCAAGGGGGTGTCAAAACCACCTCTCTCACGTACATATTTTGTATTTCTATGATCCATCCTTCCAAAGTAGGGAAATTTAAATATGAGGTATATATTAAAGTAGTATTTTTCCCCAAAGGTACTCTGCTATCAATGTATAGCTTTGACTATTTTCCTAAGTGGGATATACTCATGAGAAATCAGAAGTGTAGCAACAGACTTTGGAATAAAGCATGGACATTACTCACAGTATCAAGGGTCAAAACATAGCACATTTTTTAAAAAAATATTATTTTTTATAGGCAGAATTCGGCATTTATAGCTTTTCTGTGAAAAGAATTGCTTCAATGTTTCAGGAATTCGGAGCTAGCTTGTACTTTGAAAGTAATTTTTCCACAGTTTTGCAATTTTCCAAACAGGAGCTCTATGCAGCATAATTTATTTAAACCACTGTATCTGAAATGGACAGTACAATAAATTAAGAACTATTAAAAGGTAATAAAGATAAATATATTAAACTTAAAGGACTAAGGTACCAACCTCTTCTCCGTAAAAATTATTTCCTTGCTTGATTTACTGACAAATTCTCTATCTGGACTCTATTGGTTGTTTCATAGTTTGCTGTTTCTTTTATCTACATCCTGAGGTTCAACAATCTTGAATCCTGTTTTTTTTGCCTTTAGAAGTGGCTTGAAGAGAACTACATTCATATTATGATGCAATAATTACATATTCCTGACATTTGTGTTCCTCTGCACATAAGAGTATTATTTAGTGTTTATCTAAATTAAGAGTAGATTTTGTTTTCTCAGCACAGCAGAATTAATAAGGCAGTATGTTATTCAAAGCAAACGAGATAATGAAAAAGAGCTGACACACATGGAACACAGGAGATGAAATGTACACAGTGGACACACTTATTCCACAGAAGTACAGGCTTATTAGGACCCATTAAGGGTTCCAAGTAGAAATTTTGTGTCTCTCAATTAGTAACAGCTGTTAATCAAAACTATTGCTCTGCAAGTTTGTTTCCTTGTTACAGACCAAGAGTTTACTAGTGAAGGACCATTGTCTTAGATAGGCACTGACTGCAGCAGTCAGTAAGTATGTAAAAACTTAAAATTTTGGCATAATCCTCCAGTAACAGTGCTACTGACAAAAACATATTTTCAAGCTTGTGAACACTCATCACGGATAACCTCTGCCTTTTATTTTTTGTTTCCTCTTCTGTCTTTTCCTTTGTCTTCCTTTTCTGATTTGTCATCTTCATATTTTTCTTTTTCTGGTTTTGTTACACTATCATAAGAAGGCGGAGCTGTGGTGGATGCAGACATATCCATTTTCTCTGGAGATGAGTTTTCACTCAGCTTACCAACAACCATATCGTTTTTGATAAGCTGATCACCCCCATCTTTCTGATACAGAAATGAAAGCTTCTTTACTGACTGTCTTAGAAGATGACGTCTGTAAGCACGCTGAATTATACTGGCAGAAATTTCTTCCTGTTTTCGTTTCAGTGTAGTCGTAATTGGTTCATAGGAAGCTTTAGAGGGATTGGATGCCATAAACCGATCTTCCATCTGTATTCTGAGGGCATCCATCTCCCCACTTTCCCCCAGCACACGCTTTGTGAAAGCAAACAAGATGTCAAGGCAGTGAATTCGGTCACCACTCACCACAGGCAGATCCATTGCAATAAGCTGGACTTTGTTTGGTTTTGGTATATTAAGAGGAGGCTCTAGAGCAGCTGCAAAATCAGACAGTTTGCTATATTCTATGAATTGTGTTGCATCGGGATCAAACTTCTCCCAAACCTCATAGAACATCTCAAAGTCATCCTCACTCAAGGGTTCAGCACTTTCTTCAGTAGCAACACTGAAGTTCTCCAAAATCACAGCAATGTACATGTTCACCACTAC